>NW_028152654.1:5000-15067 GCF_951799395.1 Argentina silus | reverse complement strand
TGTGTGTGTGCGTGCGTGTGCAACATCTTGACATACACACTACAGTACCGCATGCCTCTGACTGCTGTTCAGCTATCAACGGAGGAAGGCTTTTCAACTGTTTTGGCGGATGCTTTTGTCTGAGAGCATCTGACAAACGCAGGAGCACTTTAAAAACAGCACTTTATCCCAGTTCTGGAGCTGCTTATTCCAGCTCCTGTCAGGGAACAAGAGCTCTCATCAATTATCAACAGCTTTTTCCAGCAGAAACCTTGTTTTGTTCGCTTCCTCCTTCCTTCGAAAAAAGGAAAATATTTTGGCGAGGATTTTACAGCGCAGTCGGTGATTGTTTTGTTTCGTCACCTAAGGATGATTTATTCTCATCGTCAGACAACAGAAACGTTATGATTATGTCTCTAATGTGAATAGATGTGGAAGATGATGTGGAAGTCACAAGCTTGATTGAAGTTGTTATTCAAGGGATTTATTCCAGAAACGTGAGGACACAATTATAGACTCCTGATTTTCTGTTTGCAATACCTTATGACAGCAGTGAATGGGTGTTCAAAGCCGTACATTTCGTGCAATTATAACTAATGTTTTTACATTAGAACAGGTGGACCGCACTGTTTGTTGTTTGAGGTGAAATATGAACATATTGCACTTGTACAGAATATGAAAAGAATCCAACTTTATACATTGTTGTTTTTACAACAATTAGGCCAGGTCAATTAGGCCAGGTCAATTAGGCCAGGTCAATTAGGCCAGGTCAATTAGAGGTCACAACAACGTAATGACACACTCTTACAACACCGTCAAATGTAACTACATATCTATTACACTGTACTTACATATCTATTACACTGTACTTACATATCTATTACACTGTACTTATATACCTTCAGCTTTACCCTACCCTAATTTATGTAAAAAACATTCCCCTCACCGCAATTAATTGATGATGACAACTTACCTTAAGTGGCTGTCAGTTTCAGAGTCTGTTCCGCTTTAGCATGAATTCTCTTTCATTTCCTTTCTGCTGTGGTGCTCATGCATCAAGCCAATGCTCTGTGACTCAGCCTTGGCACAGCGGAAGGAAAGGTCAGGGTTTTCAATCTCTGCCTCCCCCCCACCCCCACACACACACACTCCCCCCCCCCCCACCGAGATGTCTCAATGCAACACCTCAGCAGCTCCAGAATGGGATTCTGTTCACTGAATCCATCAAGGATGTCCCCCCCGCCACCCCACCCCTCCACACACACACACACACACGCACACACACGCACACACACACACACACACACACACACACACACACACACACACACACACACACAGACACCCTTACTGTACACCTCGATCCTGTACCATGTACACACACACACACACACACACGCACGTGCACGCACACACACACACACACACACACACACACACACACACACACACACACACACACACACACACACACACACACACACACACACACACTCCTCCCTTCCTGTCCACTGTATCCATACAACACACCTGGTTAAATGCCATGCTGTCAGCACAGCAGCAAAACATTCTTTTCATTAGGCTCCATTATATTACCACAGACGTCCTTGTTCAAATGTGATTTAGTCATTTCTCTCAGTACTCATTTCCTGCGCGGCTCTCTGGCCTGTCAGGATTAACGTGGCGTTCACAGGGAAGTGCCAGATAATGAGCTCCAAGTTGATTAGCGTAGAGACAGCCAGTGAGGGAGGTGCCAGATAATGAGCTCCGAGTTGATTAGCGTAGAGACAGCCAGTGAGGGAGGTGCCAGATAATGAGCTCCGAGTTGATTAGCGTAGAGACAGCCAGTGAGGGAGGGGCCAGATAATGAGCTCCGAGTTGATTAGCGTAGAGACAGCCAGTGAGGGAGGTGCCAGATAATGAGCTCCGAGTTGATTAGCGTAGAGACAGCCAGTGAGGGAGGGGCCACTCATTGATCACTTATCCATGGCAGCCATTTTCACGTCAATAGAAATTACACAACAAAATTAGTTTGCTAAATGTAGAACTGATAAAACGCAGGCACTTGTGTTTGATAGCATTCCTTGGTGGAGGTGGTCCAGAGCTACAAGTACCTGGGGGTGCACCTGGACAATAAACTGGACTGGACTGGTAACACAGATGTCCTGTACAAGAGGGGCCAGAGCCTTCTTTATCTTCTGAGGAGGCTCAGGTCCTTTGGCGTTTGCAGGACTCTGCTGAACATGTTCTACCTCTCAGTGGTGGCCAGTGCAGTGCTGTACGTGGTGGTATGCTGGGGGGGCAGCATCAAGGACGGTGACACCAAGACACTGAACAAGCTTTAGGAAAGCTGGTTCTGTCCCCTGGACACTGTGGAGGAGGTGGCCAATAGGAGGATGAGGACCAAACTCCTGGCCATCATGGACAATCCCTCCCATCCCCTACATGACACTGTGGCAGAGCAGAGAAGCTCCTTTAGCAACAGATTATTACAACCACGTTGCACTAAGGAGCGCTATAGGAGATCTTTTCAGCCTGCCACAGTAAGACTGTACAACTCCTCCTCCGGCTGGCTCGATCGGGGTGATCAGAGTCAGGCTGGGGGATGTTAAATCAATACTGGACTGTTCTTACTGCACATAATGTTTCAGATGTCTATATATATCTACATCTGGTTATTGGTTGTTTTGTGATGTGAGCTGCTGTAACGCCTTAATTTCCCCTAGGGGATCTATCTATCTATCTATCTATCTATCTATCTATCTATCTATCTATCTATCTATCTATCTATCATTCCATTCCATGCATTACAAAGAACCCGTCCTCCGATGTCTACCTCCACCAGCCTCTGCAGCACCGTGTGTGTGTTTCTCTCTGGGTGAGTGCCTTCTGAAGGACAATAAGCCAAAGCGCTCATCAGTTCTGAACAATGTTGGATCAGGGCCACAGCCAAGCACATGTCTGGGTCTGCTCGAGGCTGTCTGGGTGTTGGCGGGCCTCTTCCACACTTCTGAGAGGACATCTATTTGTTTTAGCATCTCTACATCTCAGTCTTTCCACTGACTACAGTACAGCGACGACAGCTAGCTCAGCGCATCACTTCCAGCTCGTATCTGTTGGTGCTTGGTGACCATGATAAACTATGCATAGTGGGATCTAATTAATTCATTGACCGATCGTTTTTGTGTTTTTCAGTTTCTGTTTTTCAGAAATAGGATAACGAGATGATTTCTGCGCAGCTGAATACAGAGATGGCGTAGCTTGTTGACAGTCGCCTTGATTGTGCGTGGAAACAGAGACGTTCAGACACAGTAGCTCTTTGGTCCTAATTAAGACATAATACACCATTAAGTAGCATGCTGCTAATCCTTAAAAGACAACAGCTGCTTACTCTTATGTTTCTGTTATTTCCAGTAGAATATGTATCAATAGAAAACCACAGCGAGAGAAAGATAAAACGGAAATTCACTGTATTTTTGGTTACTTTAAAACGTGTTATGATGTTGCGAAGACTAGATCTCTGTAGCCATGCCAGTCTCATAAAGCTTTAGCTCCCGTCCAGATTTTATCCAATGCACTCTCAAGACCTCACCATGAAAGTGCTTCTTATGCCTGTATTTTTAAGTGTCTTCAAAAAAACTCTGCTGAAGGGTCCTTCTGTTCACATGGAGAAGGACAGTCACACCATTCTCAGTTTCAATTATCCCAGCTGGTATTTCTCAACTTAGATTGGAGTATCAGATTGCAGCCTGAAGAGGGCCTTGCTCGTTCCGCGCGTGGGTGTGTGTGTGTGTGTGTGTGTGTGTGTGTGTGTGTGTGTGTGTGTGTGTGTTATGAAAACCGTTGGACAACTTGAGAGATGAGCCGGCAGCGTCATGCATACTCTGACTGACTTGTTTGTGATTGCTTTCTGCTTAGTATTTCATCTATATTTCAGAGAGGAAGGGAGTGGGTGTGTGTGTGGGTGTGTGTGTGTGTGTGGGGGGGGGGGGGGGGCGAGAGAGAGAGAGAGGTAGGGAGGGAGAGATGGAGAAAGAGAGAGACAGACAGAGAGAGATACAGACAGACAGACAGACAGACAGACAGACAGACAGACAGACAGACAGACAGACAGAGACGGACAGACAGAAGACAGAGGCCAAGAGCAACAGAGAGAGAGAGATAGCCTACTTCAATCCCAGCTGTATTCTCAGGGGAACATGGTCCTCTAATCGTTTCCCTCAGCGTGACCAGAGAGAGAGAGCAACAATGATAAGGATGATGACACCTCCTCTCGGTCCAGCTCCATGTCTCTGTCCTCTAATAAGCTCCATTTGGTTCCAGCCACGTGTGTACTGTACCGCAGCACTGATGGAGTCGCTGGTGTTGTATGCTCCACTTTCATGGAGCACACTATTCAGGCCTGGACATGACTTCAGTATCATGAGAGGCTGGTGGAGTTTGAAATCGGAAAACGGGCTCATTGTGATGCATGGAATGGAATTGAAGAATGTTACTGTATCAAACACATGTTTGATACCATTCCTCATCCCGTTCCATGCATCACAATGAGCCCATCCTTTCTACCTCCGCTGGCATCTCCTGCTATGTACAGTGTAGGACAGGGACAGGAGATGCTCTCTGCTGGATACTCAGTGGCTCATATGTGCAAGGCAAAGCTCACTTCGTGAGGGTAGTGTTGGCTTTCGATATTAGTTAGCAAAGAGTAGGCTGAGCTCTATTTTCAGGGTCCAAACGCAGGTAAATTGGTGATTTGTGTAGGAGCTAACAGGTGAAATGACCACAGCGGCCCAGCGCTGTCTCACCTGCGCTCAGGTGGGGGGAGTAGCAGCGTGTCCATGACAACGAGCAGGTCAAGTGCCCTCAGTTAAAAAAACTAAAACAATAGTCTTTCAGACACACCCCCTAGAGCCAGCACCGCCTCCAGAACCAGCAAGACCTTTTTTTTTACGCTGTTAAAATAAAACCATGTGTGTGTCAGAATTTGTTACAGTCACATAAGGAAATAGCCTCATGACGTCAGACGAAGTGTAGAATATCACTTCACTAGTAATATGAAGCTCTAATAGTGTCTATGTTGCTTAAATATACCAAGATGTAATGTTCAATTGCAGCATAGATGCCACTTATCTTTACAGCAGAATACTCAATAGAAGATGGTTAAGTGCAGTCGACCTTGAAATGGCTACATAACTTACCATACTATCAATCTGAGTAAAGCTTTACCAAGCATCCACTAGGTATAATGGTTCCCAACATTTCCATGCCGTCCCGTAATCTCTAAGATACTGCATCATACTCTACTGCATCATGATGGACTCTACTGCATCATGATGGACTCTACTGCATCATGGAAGACTCTACTGCATCATGATGGACTCTACTGCATCATGATGGACTCTACTGCATCATGGAAGACTCTACTGCATCATGGAAGACTCTACTGCATCATGATGGACTCTACTGCATCATGGAAGACTCTACTGCATCATGGAAGACTCTACTGCATCATGATGGACTCTACTGCATCATGGAAGACTCTACTGCATCATGATGGACTCTACTGCATCATGATGGACTCTACTGCATCATGATGGACTCTACTGCATCATGATAGACTTTACTGCATGATGATGGATGGGAGCATCAGGAGGCATTCTCTCTTGGTTGTTCTTTGAATCATGGAAAATTGAGGCAGTGTGTGTGAATAAGGGGTGGCAATTGGCCGTGTTATCTGATTCCCACGCTGTGTGGTTTGAACGACTGTGGGAAGCCGACACTGGGAGTCTGGGGGGAAGCCGACACTGATGGAGACGTTATTGACAGCGCCCCTCACAGAGACATTGTTGTGAGTAATAGGCATGGATACTAGTGTGGATACTAGTGTGGATACTAGTGTGGATACTAGTGTGTGTGTTGAACACTGGATAGTATAGATTCTATTTACTTCTACCAGAAGTGAAAGCCAGCACCCAGCTCAGCTCATCAATAGTCTGAAGCAGGAGTGGACGGTGGAGGCAGGAGGTCAGGCTCAATGTTATGCATGGAATGGAATGAGGAATGGTACAGTATCAAACATGTGTATACCATTCTTCATTCCATCCCATGCATTACAATGAGCCTGTCCTCCAATTTCTACCTCCATCAGCCTCCACTGGACTGAAGCTATTAATAACAATATCCTAGAGAGGGACAGGAGCAGGGAGAGGAACAGCACGGAGATAGAAGGGGTCATCAAGTTAGTTAGGCCAAGATCCTGTGATTCATCAAGGTTGTAGCATAGCAATTCCCAGGCGAAGTGCCTTGTGGGGGTATGTATGGACTATGAGACCAACTTGTAGTCCAGAATTGATATATTTCCTTAAAGCTGTAGCATGTAGTTTTGCATGTTGCTGCCCTCTTAGGCGATGCAGGGAATCTGAAAACCTTCAATATGCTAAGTTTTCTAATAGCGGGAAATGTGTGAATATCCACACATAGTACAAATGGTATTTAAAGGCCAATGCTCAGCCAAGACACCAGATTTCAGAAGGTGCTTTGACCTAAACAGCACTCTCCAATGAACGTTCTTTATCATGCAATCTCACTCCTTGATGGCTACAGATTAAGTTGATTGTAAAATAAGACACTAATGAACAAATACTCCATTTTGATTTTTTATTGTAAAACTCTGGAAAAGAAAAGTTACATCCCAGGCAACACAATACAATATAATGTCTTATCTTTACAGTCAATGCTAATTCAATTACATCACTGGTGAGCTATGTCTGGGCTGTGGATCAGATGAGGTATAGACATGTGTTCCATACACTACAGTTAAGATAAACCAAAAACTAAAACATATTCTCCAAAGTAGTCAAAAGTCTGCCAGAACAGATTATTGTTTATTATGGAAATCAACCATATGCAGTCAAATTGTAACAAACTGTACTGTACTGAAATCTAACAAAAAGAAAGTTGTTTGAATGGAAGATTGTGACACACACCGTCATGGAGAGGTGAGACTGGAGGACACACAATCAACGAAACATTTCTTCACAGTTTGAGAGTGGACGGCAAGAATTACCAGTGGACTAGCAAACACTGTATGAAAAGTGATTGTTTTAAACAACCGCACCTATGTTTTAATTAACGTCTTATCAGAAATCATCCTGTCTACAGAAAAATGCAGATGCAATGTACAGTATGATGCTCACAAAACACATATATGTCGTACAACAGTTATTGCCTTAACAATGAGAATGTGTTGCATAGAGAAAAACCAGCACAAATACAGCTACAAGCCCGTAAAGGTTACCTAGGTAACTAAAGATATTGAAAACAACACTCACTGTTTAATATGCTTTGATTTAGGCCTCCTGGATTGTTGATATAAATATATTTGAACTATTTGTTGATACTCCTAGTTTACACTATCTTGATATCTGCTTACGAGTGATTTACTCTGTGGTTAGAGTACGAGGGACTGTGCAGCTCTGTTTACAACGTAGGATGTACTCGGAGAAGGACAGGCACAGCTTGAAATGCGTAGCAATGCATACAGTCTAACTTTCGCTCTCCTGTACCAGTTTCTTATTTGCAAAATAGCACAGATGCATCTGGATATGGAGGGGGGTGACAAGCTATTATTTGGGAGTTGGAGGTGGTGTGTGTGTGTGTGTGTGTGGGGGGGGGGGGTGGTATAGAGGGAGGTTGTAACCTCCAGCTGTACTGTAGAATAAGCAGGCATCCAGATATGGTTTCTGCCCAGTGCTGAAGCACACAGTGCAGTAATTGCTGGCTTGGAGTCATGGAGTTCCTTTCCTCAGTCAGTCTGTGTACATGGATGTGGTGTCATACTGTGTCACTGACTCCTCTTCAGGCTGTCTGTGTACATGGATGTGGTGTCATACTGTGTCACTGACTCCTCTTCAGGCTGTCTGTGCTAACCTACGCTCACCTGAGGATGTCCCAGAACAGCCCACAGCACAGGAAATAAAGTGCTGCTGTGTTCGTCACTGGCTGGGCTTGACTGCTCGCTACTCGCCAAGTAATGGACAGTTTTGGACAGGCAACCTCACTGGATACAATTGGGCTTTGGATTGAAGCAACTTTATTGTCACAAAGACAGATGGACAATAGCCCTGGATCTAAATAGTATTTACAGTGATTAAATGTCTTGAGCATTTGCTTTGCCTGGAGTACCAGATGGGTGGGGTCTGTAATGTTGAGACAATTCCATTGGCTCCACAGGCAAACTCAATCAAGCACAGCAAAGTATTTGAAATAATTTCAAATACGATTGAACCCGGATGTGTGACCATGGGAGGTCTGCTCTCTTTTCAGAGGCTGCGACCTGCATGTGTCAGGTGGTATTTACTGTGTGCAGATCAGGGGAGGCTGGTGGAGGTAGAAATCGGAGGACAGGCTCAGTGAAATCCATGGAATGGAATTAGGAAATCAAACGTGTTTCATACCATTCTTCATTCCGTTCCATGCTTTACAATAAGCCCGTCCTCCGATTTCTCCCTCCACCGGCCTCCACTGGTCTAGATGATGCTATACTGTACTATATGTGAAACTGCTGTGTAAAATAACCAAACTTGGAGTCAATCATGTCTATAAGTATAATATGTGCATCAACAAAGATCGCTGTATCAACTGAATGTATTGAATGTCATGAACACATGGACAACAGTTTGAGGGAGGGCTTTCCATAGCATTGCCTCAAATTAGCAACAGATGGATGTGTTTGGTGACATTTCTCCCTGAATATTCATCCTCTTTTATGTTCAAAGTAATTTATAGTGTGACACAGCTGGATGATTGTTTTTTTCTTCATTTTATTAGGTTTTTTTATACAAACATCTTCCCTCGTAAACCAGAACACAGAAAATGCATAAAGAAAAACTGTACAGTTGACGTCTGAATGTGTTCTAAACCAGAACAAGGTATCTACAACAGTGTTTCTAATCATGACTAGCACACCGAGAGGTTGAGGTCTGCAGCCAGGTTCTTAAAGGATAGTAACGTACAGTGATGTGACATTCAGGGGACAAGGAGGTGACGTTTTCACAAGCAACTCTTACTGTAGTATGTGATCCTGTGTCATCAAAATGGTTTAAAATAGTCTGACTGTTACGCGGTTCAATGTTCAGCTCATGCGTGTTGTTGTTGTTGTTGTTGTTGTTATTGTTGTTATTGTTGTACACTGAGTCCAAGGTATGCGGTTATTGTTGTTGTTGCTGTTGCTGTTGTTGAATTACAATAACTGAATCATTTTGAAGTAACATTTGGTACCAAAATAGAGCCTTTATCTTTTGCTGGTACTTCCTGAAATGTGTTCATTCCATGACAACTGCGAAATAATTGGGCTTTGAATCGAACACTATATCTGTCTTTCACCTTTACGAGATACGGATGTCAGTGCAACAGTGGTCTAAGAAACAACGTCATAAAGACTTCCTCTCAAAAGCTTTTTCTTTTTCTCCTTCGCCCACCTCGTCATCTGTTTCCTGCTTCGGGTTTTATAAAGGCAGTTAGCAGCAAATAACCTAAATCTCAAACATAAACAACACGTCTGTTTAGCTCTGCTTGTATCTTATTTTCTTTTCTTTTTCTTTTTTTTGTCGTTTTTTATTTTTTATTTTTTACAGTTTTGTTTTGTTGACTATGACCTACACAGCACACACTAACCAGCATTAGAGCGTTCGGCACAGCTACTGTACTGTACTTGGAACAAGGGGAGATGACTTTAGAGTATCTCGGGTGTTGAGCAGTTGGACCATGGGAAACGTAGTTCAGGACCTAAGCGGATATGCAGGAGTTACAGTACAGCACTTCCATGCTTTCTCACAAGACCCTACAATGGTAGACTTAGTGGATAGAGGGTTAGATTACTGGGTCCAAACTGGACAATACAGGCCTAATATGAGAGAGAGAGAGAGAGAGTGATGGGGGGGGGGGGGGGGGGGGCATAGTGTACCATACCAAATTTCTATACCTAAAGATGTATCCTCGCAGCTTTTTTCTGACGCTATTTATAAACATCCACAGTCCAAAGCTAATGCTAAGCTAATGCTAAGCTAATGGACAGAGGAGAAGCCTGG
>NW_028152655.1:12500-17105 GCF_951799395.1 Argentina silus | reverse complement strand
TCTCCTCCATACTCCCTCTGTAATTATAGAGGAAAATAAACAGCAATTGGAGGAGCCACATCACTCAGCAACACACACCCCACACACAGACACACAGACACACAGACACACACACACACACACACACACATACACACAGTGTTACAGAGAGAGGGTGAAAGAGGATGTTCAAAGAGAAGGCCGTCAATAACAGCATCAGAAGCGTCTGGAAGACATTTCTATAAACTCCGTAATTCCCTTTTGATGTTCCAGCTGACACTACAGTCCCTTGAATAGATCCAGTCAACATTGCTGCAGTACATGGGATGAAGCTGTCTCCTAAACACACTTCTAAGGTCTGTGTCTGTGTGTGTGTGTGTGTGTATGTATGTGGTGTGTGTGTGTGTGTGTGTGTGTGTGTGTGTGTGTGTGTGTGTGTGTGTGTGTGTGTGTGTGTGTGTGTGTGTGTGTGTGTGTGTGTGTGTGTGTGTGTGTGTGTGTGTGTGTGTGTGTGTGTGTGTGTGTGTGTGTGTGTAGAACCCTTCTAGGTTCCATGGTAAAGTGATTACATCACAATGAAAGAATACCATGGCAATGAACCTATCTGGAGACGAACGTTGCAAGCTTGTCTCCAACGCTCCCTGGGAGAACCGTACGCTTCGCCACTGAAGCTGTGATGCTTGAGCGTGGTTTAGTGTGTGTGTGTGTGTGTGTGTGTGTGTGTGTGTGTGTGTGTGTGTGTGTGTAGCTGAAGCTGTGATGCTTGAGCGTTTGTCCAATATTTGTGTAAGATATTTGATTTGTTTGTTCGGCTGAATGTTTGTTTTATATCCCCAGTGACGTTCCACTTCACCAGCTGTATATAGAACACAGAAACGAGCCCAGAGACAGAGACAGACCCACCCCCCCGCCCCACACACACACACACACGCACACACACACACACACACACACACACACACACACCTGAGGTCCAGATGGAACCTTCCAGAACCTACTACGGCCGGTGACCTCACCATGAACTGTGATGTCATAGGGAACACTGGGGAGGGCAGTGGAACCCACGGAACGCAGAGAGGAGGAGGAGGAGGAGGAGGAGGAGGAGAAGAACAGCATCTGTGTCGTACAACAACCCTCCTCGCTCCAAACCACAGCTTCGCCTCCTCCTGGAAGAGAAACCTTCACCCAAACAAGCCAGGCCCTCCCCGTGTTGATCTTTCCTTCTTTTCTTTTTTTCTATCTATCTTTCTTTTTTCTTTTTTTTTTCTTTTTTTTTCTGTCTCTCGGTTGGTTCTGACCTCAGCACCCACACGAACAGATGTGATGGTATATCCCAGGTCTCGGACACGGTTCTCCTCTCTCCTCTCTCCCTTCTCCTCTCTCTCTTCTCCTCTCCTCTCCTCTTTTCTCCTCCCTTCTCCTCTCCTTTCTTTTCTCCTCCCTCGTTTCCTTGAAAGAACCAATTTAGATGTTTTTTCCCCGAAGCCGCGTCCCTCTATCCAGTTCCTGCCGTCGTTACGGTCCCTCGCGTCATGGCAACACACCAGAGAGCATGATGGGACATGATGTCTCTCTCTCTGTCTCTGTCTCTCTCTCTATGTCTCTCTCTCTCTGTCTCCCTGTCTCTCTCTCTCTCTCTCTCTGTCTCTGTGTCTCCCTGTCTCTGTCTCTCTCTCTCTCTCTCTCTTGTTCTCTCTCTCTCTCTCTCTCTCTCTCTCCCTCTGTCTCTCTCTCTCTCTCTCTCTCTCTCTCTCTCTCTCTCTCTCACACACACACACACACACACACACACACACACACACACACACAGACACGCTGTTCCAAGTTAAGATCTCCTCGGAGACCAGACATGGTAGCATGATTCCCCTGCCAAGTCTGATGCGCTCGGCTTAGAAAACAAACCAATATTGATTAACTCAGCCCTTCAATGAGTCCTGTGGCTGCGGTGTATTTCTACCAGTGATCTTCCATCCACCTCTCCTCTCCAGACCTCTCTCTACTCAATGATGTGATAAATGACTGCAGATGTGGACTCTCTCTGTCACACACACACACACACACACACACACACACACACACAAACACACATGCTCATGCACAGTCAGACACACACACAGACACAGACACAGACACAGACACACACACACACACACACAGACACACACATAGACACACACACACACACACACACACACACACACACACACATGACAAGTAGCTGCCCGTTAGAAGGACTTGAATGCCCTTAATTGGGAACATTTATCTTTGGTAAACGCTACAGAATAAAGAGCAGGGTCCCCTTTCCTGTCACATCCATCTTCACCGGCACAGACGGCCAATTGGTTTCACATGTGGACCAGCGCATCCTCACACACACACACACACACACACACACACACACGCACGCCAGCACACACACACACGCACGCTGGCACGCACACACACATGCGCGTGCGTGTACATACACACACACACACACACACACATGCGCGTGCGTGTACATACACACACACACACACACACACACACACACGCACACACACATGTCCTTGCGTGCTGTATGGAGTCTGGTCTGGGATGGAGGGATCCTTGTTGCACAGCATTTCATCACTCTCTTTTCACTCCTTCTCTGCATTTTTTCGTCCCCCCCCCTCCCTCCCTCCCTCCCTCCCTCCGTCCCTCCCTCCCTCCGTCCCTCCGTCCCTCCCTCCCTCCCTCCCTCCATCCCTCCATCCCTTAATTTAGGGCCTCTGCTGCCCAGGCTATCCAAGTGTCCTTCCACTGCCCTCTCCCTCCCTCCCGCCCTCCCTCTCTTTCTCTCTCTCTCTCTCTCTCTCTCCTTACCTCCATCCCTCCATCTATCTGTCAGACTCTGTCCATCTCCATTCCTCTCCTCTCCTTTGATATGCTCACAGCATGTTCGAAGACTTTGATGGTCTCACACAGTGTTCCATATCCATTTCAGCTCTATCAGACTATCAAAAGACGTCAAATGTTCCCCCTCTCTCTTCCTCTTCTCTCTCTCTCTCTCTCTCTCTCTCTCTCTCTCTCTCTCTCTCTCTCTCATTCTGTCTATTCCCTGTCCAGGGCCAGTTCAAAGCATTGTTGAGTAAATGGACTTGGACCAATGGGAACAATATATGGGGTGATATTGGATGTGAATGTGTGTGAATGTATGTGTGTGTGTGTGTGTGTGTGTGTGTGTGTGTGTGTGTGTGTGTGCATGTGCATGCGCGTGTGTGTCCATGCATCTGTGCGTGCGTGCGTGCGTGCGCGCGCGTGCGTGCGTGCGTGCGTGCGTGTGTCCATGCATCTGTCTGTCTCTGTGTGTGTGTGTGTGTGTGTGTGTGTGTGTGTGTGTGTATTCCTCTATGTTGTTCTACATGCTGTACACCAGCTCCATACAGAGAACAGACTTCTCTGTTGCTCACCAGACAGTATGATAGTCAAAGTCAGTATGAAGTCAAATCTGTATGTATACATCTGTTCATAATGTTGCTGATGGATGACTTATTAAACCCTGGACCAATACGTTGTTCTTTTTTTTCAAATATGTTTTTAGGGCATTTCTGCTTTATTGGGATAGAGACAGTAGAGATTGACAGGAAGGCTGGATGACACGCAAGATAGGTCGAGGGTCGGAATCCAACCAGGAACAGTGTGCTACGCCACCAAGCGCCCCCCGATACGTTGTTCTAACGTTGCATAGAGGGGAAAGAGGACTTGTTTGAGGAACAGATCATTGTTGTTGTGTTATGGGATGACTAAATCCAGACCAACCTGTCAATCATATATGTGTTGTTGACATGTCTGCAGGTCAAGGGTCAGTTGAGAGTCGTCCAGTAGGATATGCCGATAGAGGCAGGGGACGGACAGAGCAGGGCTTGGACCAGCACCCTTGCATCGACGGGGTCAGTCCACTGGTGTCCACCCCCCGTATACTGTAGGTCCCAACCTTTTGGTAGAGGCTGAGGTCGCCCACGAAGGCTAACGCTAGTGAACATAAGATTGACCTGTTGGTTTAGCTAACTCTAGCAAACGTAGCATTGACATGTTGGTTTAGCTAACTCTAGCGAACGTAGCATTGACCTGTCGGTTTAGCTAACTCTAGCGAACGTAGCATTGACATGTTGGTTTAACTAACTCTAGCGAACGTAGCATTGACATGTTGGTTTAACTAACTCTAGCAAACGTAGCATTGACCTGTCGGTTTAGCTAACTCTAGCAAACGTAGCATTGACCTGTCGGTTGAGCTCATGCTAGCAAAATGTTTGTTGTTGCTTCTGTGGAGGAAATTTGGCAAGCTAGCAAGACCATTTCAGTCCCGTCATTTTCTACTGTTGTGGTCAGAACTGAATTGCTGAGTTTGATCACAACATTCCTTCACTGGGCAATTTGGTCTTGACTCCCTTCAGCTTCCTCAAAGTGCGTTACATTGTAAGACAGGAAAGTCACCTCTCACACACACACAGACACACACACACACACACACACACACACACACACACACACAGACTGCGTGTCCTTGTTGCATGCATTGTAAGACGGGAAACCCCCCCTGTAACTTCAGGAACCATTTAAGAAATGTAATGATTTGGATGAACAATCCCTCCAATGACTCAGGAG
>NW_028152656.1:12500-15000 GCF_951799395.1 Argentina silus | reverse complement strand
GGCGGCGGCGGTGGCGCCGGGGGGAGCGTATTACTGGTGCAAGTACTGCAGCTTCAGCTGCGAGGCGGCCAGCCCCCTGAGACTCCTGGAGCACTACGACAAGAGACACCACCACCAGACCCAGGTGGGAGGAGGAGGAGGAGGAGGCCCCGGGACCCGGGAGGGAAGCCCCGCCGAGAGGGACCGAGGTCGGGCACGCGACGCGGACAGAGACCCCCAGGACCTCCAGACCGCCCACGGCCGGAGGAAAGATCACCCCGGGAAGGGTGGCTCCTCGACGGGGACGGCCGCGGGTGGTGGTGGAGGGGGGGACCCGGAGACGGTGGTGACCAGCTACAACTGCCAGTTCTGCGACTTCCGTTACTCAATGACCCACGGGGCGGAGGTGATCGTGGTGGCGCCCCTCCTGCGCCACTACCAGCAGAGCCACAGCATCCACAAGTGCACCATCAAGCACTGTCCCTTCTGCCCCCGGGGGCTCTGCAGCCCTGAGAAGCACCTGGGCGACATCTCCTACCCCTTCGCCTGCCGGAAGCCCTCCTGCTCCCACTGCGCCATGCTCCTGTTGGTCAGCAGCACCCCCGCCGCCACCTCCTCGCCCTCCGGCCCCTCCCCCCCCAATGTCACCCACCTGTGCGACCAGTGTCCCTACGCCACGGCGGACATCGACCTGCTCCTCTTGCATTACGACAGCGCCCACGCCACCCACGGCGTGCTGGAGGTGAAGCCTGAGAAGGAGGGAGGAGGAGGAGGAGGAGGAGGAGGAGGGGGGGAGCACTCCTGCACCAAGTGCCACTTCATCACGGACGTGGAGGAGGAGATCTTCAGACACTACAGGTGAGTGGAACCCTTTAACGTCAATGTTCGCCTGGTCTGGTCCGGTCTGGCCTGTTCTGGTCTGGTCTGGTCTGGTCTGGTCTGGTCCGGTCCGGTCCGGTCTGGTCTGGTCTGGTCTGGTCTGGTCCGGTCTGGCCTGTTCTGGCCTGTTGTGGTCCGGTCTGGTCTGGTCTGGCCTGTTGTGGTCCGGTCTGGCCTGGCCTGGTCTGGCCTGGTCTGGTCTGGTCTGGCCTGGCCTGGTCCAGTGGTTTGTGTTAATACAAATACAATAAGGAAGGCAGAAGCGTTCTGACGTTCCTCAGTGAAGTCAGCGTTGTAGCTGGTATTTTTGGTGCATTTTGACTTGTTGAATAAACGCCAGTCGGGTGTTAATCCTGAAGCTGTTCCACCGTCCTGGGAGAAACCCTGGTATTCATGTGTTGTTTCACGTCAGCCGTGTTCCAGTCCAGACAGTGTGGGTTTTGTTGGCCTGTTTATTCCTAATCCAGTGATGTGGTGAGATTAAGCGTGCTGTCGCTGGGGAGGTGAAGGCTGTTGAACCTGTGATGGAGGTCAAATGGACACCGAGTCACACTGTGCTGCATGGACTTCATCAACCACTCCTTCTATAGGGACCTGGTCCACGTCAGGCCGTTCAATAACCTTTACCAGCTGTGTGTGTGTGTGTGTGTGTGTGTGGGAGGGGGGTTGGCTGTGTGTGTGTATGGATGTGTGTGCGTGCGTGTGCGTATGTGTGTGCGTGCGTGTGTGTGTGTGTGCGCGTGTGTGTGTGTGTGTGGCCCAGGTGAGGCTAGTTGAGTAGAACACTCTCTTCTTTTATGTTATGAGATGCAAGTCATTTTTTTTAATATGTTTTTTTAGGGCATTTCTGCTTTATTGGGATAGAGACAGTAGAGGTTGACAGGAAGGATGGGTGAGAGAGAGGAGGGATGACATGCAGGATATGTCGATGGCCAGAATCGAACCAGGGACCTTGCGATGACATGGTATGCGCCTTAGTGTGCTACGCCACTGAGCGCCCCAAGTCATTTTTATGACTTGATTTTATTTTATTTTTATCCAGCAATCGTTTTATTCAATTCCGCTGATTTGCTTCCAAGTCCAAGTTATTTTGGTGAATGATGGATTGAAGCTAGGCTAAGCTAGGCTAAGCTATACAGATGGATTTGAGGCGAAAACCTCCAGAAATGTCTTGAATGAACAATGTTTTTATAAAGGGGTCGACTGTCTACAAAAACGCTGACAGCCAATAGGTCTCAGGTCTGAACTAAGCTGCTAAAATGGCCACCCTGAATGTGTGTGTGTGTGTGTGTGTCTGTGTGTGTGTGTGTGTGTGTGACGTCCATCATGATCCGTAGCCCGAGGCAGGTTTGTTCAGGTGGGCTTGGAGCAGCTCTGTTTCCAGGCCCAGATGCTGCTGTGTGTGTGTGTGTGTGTGCGTGTGTGTGTGTGTGTGCGTGCGCGTGCGCGTGCGCGTGCGTGTGCGTGTGTGTGTGTGTGTGTGTGTGTGTGTAGCTGCTGAATAAGGTACTCTCTGTATCCAGACTTCCAACACCCTGATACACAGAAGAGAACAGAAATCAGACCTGCACGGCTCCCTGGAGACCCTCACCTTAGAGTGAGTGTGTGTGTGTGTGTGTGTGTGCCTCTGTGTGTGTGTCTG